>NC_133326.1:75018546-75063546 GCF_042186555.1 Aquarana catesbeiana | reverse complement strand
CTCCGTCTGGGCAAATACTCCTCCATCCGACATCCGGCCATTCTTCCCCACGTCCACATATAAAAAATCATAGTGTGCCGACACCACCGCCATTAAAACAATACTGTGGAACCCCTTATAATTAAAATAATATGACCCCGAATGGGGTGGTGGCACAATGTGGACATGTTTCCCATCTATAGCCCCTCCACAATTGGGAAAGTCCCAACGGCTGGCAAAATGGGATGCCACAGTCTGCCATTCCTGTGGCGTTGAAGGAAACTGGGAAATCAAACAAGAAAACCAAAATCAATTAATTTGGAAGCTAACATTGCAAGAAAATTAGACAATTAAAAACATTATTCCCCAGCATCAGTATAACATTCAATAATTTAATTGTTCTGGAATAACTAATATGGAAAGGCACACTTATCAGATTGCTCACCCCCTCTGATGGAACATTGATTACATTTTAGGGGGTTGTGAAATCCCTAAAAAAAAATTACTTTTAGGACACGCAGGAATTTAGGGACTAAAAAGGCTACAAGACTGCAGTTGTCGCACTCTGCAGGTGCAGTTGCTAACCAGCTTACAGTAAATGAGGTAATGTAAAAAGGCATTCATGTTGCAAGGAGTACACAATCACATGCAAGGGCAATTAATGAAAACACTTTGAGGCTTGCATATGATTTGATGATGGAAATCAGCAGAGCTTCTGCTCATTTACTAAAGCACTGGAACAAATGCACTTGTAGAGTGCACATGCATTTTGCAAAGTGCAACATATATTTGCTTTAGACAAATCAACACCACAGAACATTCCAGCAAATTTTAACGAGGGTGGGGGTGGGGGGGTTGTGAAATCTAGATAATTGCTCATTAGCAGCAAACTATTTGGAGTGAGTTTAGGTGGGGGTGGGGTGGGGTTGTGAAATCTAGATAATTGCTCATTAGCAGCAAACTATTTGGAGTGAGTTTAGGTGGGGGGGGGGGGGGGGGGGGTTGTGAAATCTAGATAATTGCTCATTAGCAGCAAACTATTTGGAGTGAGTTTAGGTGGGGGGGGGGTGGGGTTGTGAAATCTAGATAATTGCTCATTAGCAGCAAACTATTTGGAGTGAGTTTAGGTGGGGGGGGGGTGGGGTTGTGAAATCTAGATAATTGCTCATTAGCAGCAAACTATTTGGAGTGAGTTTAGGTGGGGGGGGGGGTGGGGTTGTGAAATCTAGATAATTGCTCATTAGCAGCAAACTATTTGGAGTGAGTTTAGGTGGGGGGGGGGGTGGGGTTGTGAAATCTAGATAATTGCTCATTAGCAGCAAACTATTTGGAGTGAGTTTAGGTGGGGGGGGGGTGGGGTTGTGAAATCTAGATAATTGCTCATTAGCAGCAAACTATTTGGAGTGAGTTTAGGTGGGGGGGGGGTGGGGTTGTGAAATCTAGATAATTGCTCATTAGCAGCAAACTATTTGGAGTGAGTTTAGGTGGGGGGGGGGGGGGTTTTGTGAAATCTAGATAATTGCTCATTAGCAGCACACTAAATACACTCAAACAAAATACATTCCAAATGAGTAGACTAGGTGGATATGTTCCCATCACTTCATGCTGGGAAGGTTATTGAAGGAAAATATACATGCATGACAAAAAATAACAGGAAAAAAATCCAGCATGTGTGAGGATAAAAAGGGGACATTCACACTATATTGCAATGATGGTAAGTAGTGTTTGAAACAAGAAATACATTATATTATCAAAGATTACATAAAAGAACATGTGATGCTAATAAAAGAAAAATATCTTACCTTAATATAGTCCTTCTGCAGGACCTGTATGATGGCAGAACAGGTCTCTGGGATAATGATCCCCAGAGCCTGGGGGGAGATGCCTGTCGAGAACTTAAGGTCCTGCAGGCTTCTCCCTGTGGCCAAATACCGCAAGGTAGCGACCAGCCTCTGCTCCGGAGTGATGGCTTGCCTCATGCAGGTATCCTGCCTGCTGATATAGGGGGTCAGCAAAGCCAACAAACGGTCAAAAACGGGGTCCGTCATCCGGAGAAAGTTCCTGAAATCCTCAGGATTATTCTCACGGATCTCACGGAGCAAAGGCATGTGACAGAACTGGTCACGCTGAAGCAACCAATTCTTGGTCCATGAACTCCTCCTCGCCCTGTTCATGGACTGGTCTTGGGCTGAAGAATAAACTACAGCACCAAGCACATACAATGCACGAGCTCTACGACGAGTACGTACAGGTAACATGGCTTCAAAACGGTCGGCTGGTCAGAACGCACTAAACAGAACGCACTGAAGAACAGCAAGGCCTGTGAAGAACGACCTGAAAATCAGGAACGAGCGGCCAATAAAACAAAGATTTCTCAATGCCAACTGACCAAACGCACTGAAAAGCAGATACAAACCTCACAAGCACAGACTGAACAACAGTTAAAACGAACTGAAAAATACGAGTCTCACAAGCGCGAATCGTCTCTCACCAAACTTCTACTAACACGAGATAAACACGAGATTAGCAGAAGGAGCCCAAAGGGTGTCGTACGGGCTATTGAACTTCCGTTTTATAGTCTCGTCGGACTTGGTGTACGTCACCGCGTACTAGGCTGTCGTACTTTTGTGTGGTCGTGTGTGTGTAAGTCCGTTCGTAAGAAAGTCTGCCGCAAGTCCGCCGAAGGTACGTCGGAAGTCTGTCGGACTTTTGTAGACGAAAAGTCCGACCGTGTGTACGCGGCATTACAGTATGTATACCTCCCAACATTTTGAGATGGGAATGAGGGACACCTACTAGAAAATGTAAGTAGGAGTAGGACACGCCTCCTGCCACACCCCCTTAAAGGAGAATTAACCCAAAAAAAGGTTAATTAAATCCACAAGTGTTTTTTTTTTACCACTACTATTCCTTTATATTGGCTTTTAAAATGTACAAATGCAGCAATTTAGAAACTGGATGAAAGGTTTAGCATTGGGAAACACTTTTTGAAAGATAGAAAAGTGCATTTTATATACATCCATATATACCCTGTTTCCCCGAAAATAAGACCTAGCGTGATTGTCGGTGATGGCTGCAATATAAGCCCTACCCCCCAAATAAGCCCTAGTTAAAGTCCTTGTAGGTCTTATTTTCAGGGTAGTGCTTATTTTCGGGGAAACAAGGTAGGGCCTATTTGGGGGGTAGGGCTTATATTGCAGCCATCACCGACAATCACGCTAGGTCTTATTTTCGGGGAAACAGGGTAGATCAGACCAAAATGAGGGACAAATGAGGAGGATGAGGGACAGAGGGACATTGCTTCAAATCAGGGACAGTCCCTCGAAATCAGGGACAGTTGGGAGGTATGCAGTATGCGTTAAAAACAGGGGTTTAGTTTGCACACATGTGCAAATACGCATAAGCTACAGAGCCCCGTCAAGGCACCCCATTATTATCTGCAGTCCTAACTCTAAATTTTGAAAGCCTCTACAGTGGAAGCACATACATTATAATGGATAGGCAGAGGGCAGGTGAGCCGGAGGGAGCCCACCCCTCCTTAAAGGCACAGGGGCACACTGGACACCCAGAATATAGCAATGTGGCAGCAAAGGTGTCCAGTACGTCCCCTCACCAAAATTTCAACAGTACAAAACAAATGGCCACTGCCCTCACCTATAACTGGCGTTTGCAGCAAGGAGCACATAAAAAGGTAACCCATGCAAAACAGAACCAAAGAAATTCCCAGCTCAACTTACCAACCAGCCTGCAACAAACCAAATTATCCTGTTTACTAATATGTGTTAAAAACAGGGATTATGGGTGAGGGCAGTGGCCATTTGTTTTGTACTGTTGAAATATTGGTAAGGGGACACACTGGACACCGTTACCGCCATAGTGCTATATGGTGACATGGGGGGTTAAATTTGCTGAACTTTTGCTGCAAAGCAATGCAGCCATGGTGATGTGAGTGAACCTGAGAGGTCACAATATATATTTTGTAGGTGGGTGGTTGGGAGGTGGCAAAAATGCAGATCAACCTTCTGTTTTTACCACTCCTGTTGTCATCGAATGCACTAAGACTTAGCTTCTTTTTTTTTTTTCTTTTGCTGTCAGGAAATACTGCATCAAACTCCAAGGGTTTGCTGCATTCATTTTTAAAGAGGTGACCAAGAACGATTGTCATGTTTTATTAACTGATAACTTAGCAAGCGCAGCTGGAAGCCATGAGACAATACAAATCACTAGCAATTGTTGTACAGTGAACACTTTCATCCAAAATGTAAAGAATAATGATTTGTTCTTGCAGACATGTCACAAAATTACACTGTTCTACTTTGCTCATGTTGTATAATTATTAGAATAACACTGTTAAGAAAGTTCCCAGTATGGGTAATGTGATCGTTTTTAACCCAGTTAAAACTGTAATGGAAATGCCAAAGAAGGAATATTCTTTATTATCATGTCCCAGCCATTTAACTGCATTACAGTGACACTGATATGGTCTTGTTCATGTGGGAGGAACGTGGGAGGAATGAATTCTATTACCATAAGGAATATTGCAATCTACTGTACCAGGCAGGAAAGAACGGGAATGGGCGGCAGTCTTTTCTGTCTTTATCAGACTGCATTTGATTTTGCAACTGACTACATACACCAAATTGCAATACAATGACTGAAGACAAAGAACTTGCACACAGAAAATTATATTTGTGGGGTAATTAAAACCCATATATTGGTATTGTAAGACCTTGATGCAGGGACTGTAAGGACACTTTCATCATGGAAAGGTATTTATTCAGTTTCATGCAGTGTTATCAGTTAGTTTAATGTTTAAGATTTATGATTTTGGGTAGGATTCTGTAAAGGGTTAGGTTAAGGATTAAGGTTTAGCCATAGATTAGGGGTTAAAGTGCACCTAAACTAAAAAAGTGAAGATTTGCTATATTAGAGGGCAGAGGCGGCCCATCCATAAGGGGCGCACAGGCACCGCTCCCCCTATCCATGCATCTGGCCCCCTAATCTACATGCAGGGCACCAGATGCATGGATTCCAATGGGGGGGTGAAGGTTTGAAGTCCGTGATTAGAGCTCTAATAGGCTTCAAAATAGGGTGGGCTCTGGGCACAGAGCCCTGCGCTCCAAGCCCACACAGTTGTCTGACACTAGAATGAACATTCGCTATTGTGACACTAATTCTCCTCCCGACCAATCAGGAAACGGGTCTTGGACCGGTTCCCGATTGGCCGAAAGAAGAAGCTACGCTGGCCGCCGGGAGGAGATGCGAGGAGAATAGATGGATGACAAGCTAGCCGGCCACCCGTCCGTCGCTCGAGGAGAAGCTACGCTGGCCACCGGGAGGTGGAGGGAGGAGAGGCGAGGAGAGGAGACGCACAGGTAGCTAGTTGGTCGCCTGGAGGGAGGCCCAGGTTAAGTGTTACCAAGTGACCGACCGACCAGGGGGGTGGGGGGAGGTGATGCGGGTGACCCAACCGACCACTGTTAGAGGGGCATCTTGTGTGCCTACAGCCGCATAGCTGTATAACTGCATTATGACATCTAAAGCACTGCGTGAGATTTGGTGATGCCAATGCTGAATGCTTTTATTCTTCCTAGAGAGGAAGCTACAGTATATCTGAGAACCTAAATTGCAAGATTCTCTCTTGCTTCATTCATTCTATGGTTTTTGTACCTCTCTTTCTAAATATTCCACCACCAGTCATCAGGCAGGTGGCTCTCATATGAAGAAGCAAGACCCTCTCTTCTACCAAGATGGTCACCACTACATATTGCACAATAAGGCATGGTAAGTCAGTAATTGGGAAAGATCAGTTTCAGGTAGCCTACAGGCAATACTGGAAAAAAATCCTTTTCTCTGCTTGCCTAAAAAGGCACAGCTTCCAGAATTCAGTTCTGTTTTAAGGGTTAAGTGCTGAAGTGTTAAAGCAGATCTTTAGCCTCCCCCTCCATTTCTTTTAACCTCTGCTTACCATGGGTTGTTTTCTGCACAATTCAGATACTCACCCACCCAACAGATTCAACATTGTCCCGCTGAGATACTCTTCTGTTTTGCCACAGCCTCGTCCCATGCCGCCATGTCTGAATTTGACTTTATTGGTAGGCACTGACTTTTCCGGGTTCAGCCGGTGGGCCTACCAATGACATGCTACTAGGTCCACCCCCCTTTTCCTTACTGAATGGAGAGACAATGCCTCCTGGGATATGTGACATGTATATCCCAGTAGGCAAAAGGAGCATAGTGCACGTCATTCGCCTAGGTTAAAAACTTGCACCTGGAGGCAGACCACATTGTTTTTTCAAAAAAACTAATTAAAAAAAAATACAACTCTATTTAGGTGGAGGAGGGGAGGGTAGAACTGAAAATTGCCTGGAGGGTGCAGATCTGCTTTAAGTCAAATATTTAGGTAAGAGAGATGATTAGGTTAAGGTCTAATTCCAACCAGTTCTTAGCATAAGCTCTGTCAGTTTTTTTTATTGCTGCCTGAGTCATCTTTTAGGTAACGTCCTCTCACTCTCTTTCACTGTAATATTGGGACCAGATTTCAGTGGTTGCAGGTATCAGACAGAAAGGAAGACAAAGATTGATACAATTTTGTCTGAAATTATGCTTTAGCTCTTTGTGTCACGTTAAATGTTAAGGGTTGGATTTCAGGTTTAGGTTAGGGGATCATTTTAAGTGGTGAAGAGTGTTTAGTGTCAATTATGGGGGTCTGACTTAAGGTTATCTTTTTTAAGCGCGGAGAAGGATAAAGCAACTCTAAATTCAAAATGAAAGTCTCTCCACATAGAAGACAGTATATCTATATTTTCACTGCCCACATAACCAAAGGGCAATTTATTGAAGTGAAATCACAGACTCTTCAGAAACTGATATGCGCAGTGGTCAGTGGTTATTTCCGCTTATTCCTACATGACTACTTGACACACTAAAATAATAAATAATAAATAATAATATAGAAGGGCAACCTTTTATTCCGAGTTTTATTCTAGTAACACAGTCACTTAAATGATTTACAGTACAGCATAAAGTGTACCTGTTAGTTACACCTTCCATTGCCTTAAAGCCTAAGTATTTAATGTCCCTTTAAATAATTTATTTGTGCCAAGCTGACCAGATGCTCTTGCTAGGTGCGCTGTATTACCCGTATGTAGTCTCAGCTACATAAAGTATACAGCACTTTCTGTCCTAGAGACTTTCCATCCCAGTCCCGGAACAAAATACAGATGGGCCTGCGCAGCCATTCACAGGAAACTTTGTATTCTATGAATGAATACAATGCCTCCTCTGATTGGCAGAGGTGGAGAGGTGGGTGGATGACGTCACAATCTCCTCCTCAGCCAGAGAAAGCTTTGTATTTGTTTATAGAGTGTAAAGTTTCCATCAATGGCTGAGCAGTGGGAATGAAATGGGAAGTCTCTGTTCCACAGTACTGTTTACTGTTTGTAGCTGAGGCTACATACAGGTAATACAACATGCCCAGCAAGCACATTTTTTAGTGCAGTAAATAGTCTTTAATTTACCAATTCTTGAAAATACATAGGCAAAGAAATGGCTATTCTGAAAAAAACATTGGTTAGAAATTGGCAATCCTATCTGATTTATTTTTATATCGAAGTAAACAAAAACTTAAGACAAAGGAGCTGTGGATATAATATACTTGGATTTTGCAAAAGTGTTTGACACAGCTCCCCACACACAGCTAATGTGTAAGTTAAAATGGTTGTAAGCCCTTACATATACCCACTAAAATGGCTAGCCTCAGGTAATACACAATATCTAATCCTCCTACATAAGTTGCACCTGTTTATCTGCAGCCATTTGTCCCGTACATCCTTGTAAAACTCAGAGATGAAAAGGATTTTTCACAAACCCACAAAGCAGGGAGCGGAGACCTGCAGTTACACACTGTACAAGTGCTCTGAGAGCTGATTAGGGCAAGGGACACCCATCTTCACACAGCACACAGGAACAGAGCTGAGGGTGTCAATCACATGCTGTGTGCTGGTGCTCCCTCCCTTGTCACCTTTTTAGCTCTTGGTGCTGGGAAAAACATGTCAGAAGTGGTTTATGCTGATAACTGAGGAACTAGATAGCAGAGAAAAAGTACACTTAGGGGTCGATTTACTAAAATTGGAGAGTGCAAAATCTGGTACAGCTGTGCATGGTAGCCAATCAACTTTTAACTTCAGCTCGTTCAAATAAACTTTGACGAAAAAAACTGGAAGCTTCTATTTATGCAGCGCTGCACCAGATTTTGCAATCTCAAGTTTTAGTAAACCAACCCCGTAGTCCTTTTGAGAGAGGCAAGTAAACACTATAGAAACATGTGCTTTGTTCATATTTTAATGCCTGAGGTTTACGACCACTTTAAAGTTTACAGGCTTGGAAAATTCAGTTTGTAAATGGATAGAAAACTGACTAAAAGACAATATTCCGAAAGTATTCAGAGAGTGGTGGTTAATGATTCATACTCTGAATGGTCTAGGGTTGTTACTGGTGTACCCCATGGTTCACTGTTGGGACCCTTACTTTTAATATACTTAGAAAATATATAGAGTTTGGAATGAAAAACTACGATTTTAGTCTTTGCGGATGACACCAAGCTATGCAGTGGAATAACGTCCTTACAGGATCTCTCCAATTTACAAACCAACCTCAATGCACTGTTTAATTGGGCAACTATGTGGCAAATGAGGTTTAATGTTGATAAATGTAAAGTTATGCACTTGGGGGCTAAGAATATGCATGCATCATATATACTAGGGGGAGTACAACTGGGGGAATCAATGGTGGAGAAGGATCTGGGTGTTCTGGTATCAAAAGGCTTATTAATAGCATTCAATACCAAGCTTAAAGTGATACTAAAGTCTATTTTTTTTTTTTA
This sequence comes from Aquarana catesbeiana, assembly GCF_042186555.1. Classification (NCBI taxonomy): domain Eukaryota; kingdom Metazoa; phylum Chordata; class Amphibia; order Anura; family Ranidae; genus Aquarana; species Aquarana catesbeiana. The sequence continues at coordinate 75,054,683 of NC_133326.1, read as the reverse complement.
GTTAGAAAACACTAACATGTTATACTTACCTGCCCTGTGCAGTGGTTTTTCACAGAGCAGCCCAGATCCTCTTCTTCTCGGGTCCCTCACCCGCGCTCCTGGCCTCTCCCTCCTGCTGAGTGCTCCCACAGCAAGCAGCTTGCTATGGGGCACCCAAGCCAAGCCACAGCTCTGTGTGTCCATTTAAACACAAAGCCATGGCCTGGCCCCACCCCTTTCTCTCCTCATTGGCTGACTGACTTTGATTGACAGCAGCGGGAGCCAATGGCGCCATGCTACTGTCTCAGCCAATGAGGAGGGGAGTCCCGGGTAGCCGAGACACTGCTGCAACATTGCTGGATCTAGATGGGGCTCAGGTAAGTATTGGAGAGGTGAGGGGGGCTGCTGCACGCAGAATTTTTTTTTCATCTTAATGCATAGAATGCATTAAGATTAAAAACCTTACAGCCACTTTAAGCTTCTAAAGCTAAGAAAACACTTTCTTGTATTAACAGAGGTATAGACCTCATCTGGAATATGAAATTCAGTTTTGGGCCCCAGTTCACAAAACTGGGGAACTGGAGAAATTGCAAAGAAGGGCATAGAAGGGCAACCAAACTGATAAGAGATATTGAGTAGCTCAGTTATGACGAAAGATAAGCTGAACCGAATTTATTCTCTCTTGAGAAGAGGAGATTAAGGGGAAATATGATCACCATGTATCCATATATTGAACTTGGTGTAGAGTTCTTCACTTTAAGGTCATCAAACAGGACAAGGGAGCACTTCTTACATGTGGTGGAGTTTTAACCTCCAGATATGTGAAGTGGACTCCCTCAGGAGTAGGTTCTGGCCAGCGCAGTAGATTTTTTTTTTTAAGGCCTGGATTCTTTTTGAAATGCACAAAATATAACTGGATACTTATATTTTGAAATATTGGCACCAGTTGATCCAGGGAATATCTAATTGCCTCTTGTGGAAACAGGATGGAATTTTTTCCCCCCGCTGGAGCAAATTTGATCATGCTTTATTGGTGGGGGGGGTTGCCTTCCCCTTGATCAACTGTGGGTAAAGGATTGTGTATATTGAGGTTTTCTGTTTGTGTGTTTACTGTGTGTACTGCATGTGTGTGTTTTTTTTCTTTTTATTGTTTGAACTAAATGGACATGTGTCAATCAGACTGGTCAGGGCAACAAACAGTCATTTGTTACAGTATGCAGGAAACTTTATTTTCAAACATGACAACATGTGGGCAACCAATTGACAATATTGGCAAAATGTGGACAACAGTGGACAATTGTGACACTATGTGGACAACAAGATAAGTATGACAATATGTGGAGCACATTCAGTGGGGATGAAGCCACATGGTCAGTGTCTGTAATAGCCTTACATTTGTGTCCAGTGGAAAGAAAATGCCTCTTATATTGGTGCTCAGTGAGAAGACAAATCCCCTTTACATTGGTGCTCAGTGGAAAGAATGCTGTATGACAGAACTGTCAAAATTCTTTCCCAATTTCTAGGTTTACCTTATGAACAAGAATCAAATAGACATATCTTCCAGTAGTTAGCTAATGATAGGTTCATTAGGATAGTAACATTGCATTGGATTACTGAAATCTGGATGGAAAATAGACTAACAGCGATGTTACAGTATGTAATAAACTTATTTTTGGCCCCAGCTGAGAGTATAGTTTATAAAGGGATTCATAAGGTTATTCTGACTTATTTTAATGAGCAGTTATATGGTAGACTGCTGTTAAGTTTCCAATAATTCACCCCAAACCTTTAAAGGTGCATCTCAGGCCCTCTTGAGATGACAGATTTATGTCTCTTCTTACAGATGTACTGAACTATTAGATTTCATATAATTTCCTGAGCATAATTTTCCTTGATTATTTCATCAACATCAATCCTCCTGATCAAACTTCCCACTGCAGGAAATTGTGAGAGCTAAGTTAACTCCTCTGTCGCCCAGCTGTATGCATGTTCTATTTCTAATCTGGAAAGTTTTTGAATAAATGCACACAGCATGGTTCATAACTGAATGTGCTGAATTTTTCATCAAACACAGAGATAATGCTGTAAAAAGGCAGCACCAAATGATATCTGCAATATTGTATTTGCTTTATAGAACTGTTAATAAATTCTTAATAAAGAACTATACAGTGTTTTAGCAGAAATCAATTTGTTATTGTGCGTACCTGTGTGTGCCTGTATAGTAAGGTGACCAAATATTTAAAATGAAATTCTGGGACATCCTACTGACTATGTCCACTTTTGATGACACCCACAAAATCACACCTCTATTTCAATAAATACTGTATTTATTGCCGTATAACACATACTTTTTTCACCCTGAAATCGGGTGCAAATAGTGTGTGTGTGTTATACGCCGATACTGCAATTTTGGCTGCCTAGGGGGGAATCGGGAGGGGGGCGGGACGAGCGCCATCAGATTACATACAGAATCTCCTGTTTATTCAGCGGCCTCTGTAACAGGAAATCCTGTCTCCTGGACTGGCATTGGACCAGTGTTCTGTCTATCATAGAAGCTGGTCCAGGATGTGGGACTTTGTATTAAAGAGGCCACGGATTAAACAGGAGATTCTCGTTGTATGTAATCTAAAGGCACTTGTCCCACCCCCTCCCTGTCCCCTCCGAGGCAAGTAATCTGAGTTGAGGCTGCAGATGGGCGTTGATCAGGCTGCATTCATGGCAATGGTGAGGCTGCATATGGGCATTGATGGGTAATTGTGAGGCTGCAGATGGGCATTGATCAAGCTGCATTGATGGGCAATTGTGAGACTGCAGATGGACATTGATCAAGCTGCAGATGGGCAATGGTGAGGCTGCAGATGGGCAATGGTGAGGCTGCATTAATGGGCACCGACCCTTATTTTGCTTCAAAGTTCTGTATTTAAAATTTAAGTTTTTTCCTGAAACTTCCCTCCTAACCTGAAGGTGCGTGTTATAAATACGGTATTTAAACAGTATATACAGTTAAATTAACTATTACCAAAAATAATGGATTTACACAATGTCAGTGAAATGATTTTGATTTGTTTACTGCAAAAGTGGCACATAGAAAAGCATAACATAAGACTGTACGTCCTAAAGGTAACTTGTTAGAAATAGTACAGCACTAGTATGCAATGTGATGGTATAATCTAAAGACCTCTACTTATTAACATAAAAGAAATGCAAAGAAATACAGTACATATGCAATCCCTTTAAATCATTGAAGCCTATGTGAACAGGCAGCAGAGAAGCAGGGACTGACACTTAACAGGACCACTCTGTCTTCTCAGCCCACAGGCACTTAACATCAAATACTGACAAACATTCAGCAAGCTGTTGTATTAAAGTTGGCTGGCTCCTTTAAACAGAGTTCCAGAGAAATGTGAGCAGATGAGGAAAGAACAAAAAAAGGTTAATGATAACTCTGTGGAATCTAGCAAATCTTCAGCTAGCACTCAAGTATGATGAATGAAATATTTCTTTGTTGGTGGAACAGAGCAGATTTAGCTGTTGTGTAATCAACTCCTTGTAATTGCAATCTTTTCCTGTATAACCTATGAGCACATGGTCGCCATATAGGTTGTTGCAATAGTATTGTATCCATTAGGATCACAGATGACAGGGATGTGAGCAAAGAACAGATGTCTGCATACAGTATCTATTGGTGATAAAGAACTTGCTGTCTGTGGAACTACAAGTGTCAGAAATGTGGGCAAAGACAATTATGTCTATATGCAGTGTCAATGGGTTCAAATGGGCAGGTGCCCGCTCACCGATCACCACAGAAGTTGCTGGCAATGAAACAGATGATGAGGATGATGATTTCAGGCTCTCCCTCTGGGTCCTGACTAGGGGTGCACATCTTCACTGGTCTCACGATTCGATTCGATTATCTGGTCAACGATTCGATTCGATTCCACGATGCATCACGATGCATCACGATTACCGACAAGCTCCCACTTCCGCTTGGGCTGCCTAGGCGGCCCTTCCACCCTGCAATCTTCTGGGACACATCACAGTTCCCAAAAGATTGCCCAGCTATGCAGGAAAGCACAGTGAGACATGCGCACCCAGCTGTGAAGCTGCAAGCTGTCACAGCCGGATGCCCACAGTAGTATTGCCAGTGCTGTGGACAGGCGGGGGAGAGAAGGGAGGGTTTGGGTGGCCACGTCGCTGGATTGTGGGACAGGTGAGTGTCTATTTATTAAAAGTCAGAAGATGCACTTTTTTTGTAGCTGCTGACTTCTAATAAACAAAAAATTGACTGGAACTCCGCTTTGAATTAAAAATAACCTCACTCACTTAAAAGTGCACTAATCCGGTGCACTACAGGGTACAGAGATTCACACACACACGGCTGCTTGGAGGTCAGAAGGGATAGAATCCACAGATAACAAACAGCCCTGTGAAGTTCCCTGTACTGTTTCTGTGCTGACAAGTGGCAGCTGGTGCTCAAAATTTTTTTGGGGGGGCGCAAACAAACTGAAATATACTGAACCTCCCCCATCAAATGCAGCCTCACTGTGCCCATCAAATGCAGCCGCTGTGCCCATCAAATGCAGCCACTGTGCCCATCAATCGCAGCCACTGTGCCCATCAAACGCAGCCATCTGTGCCCGTCAAATGCAGCCATCATGCCCGTCAAACTCAGCCACTTGTGCCTGTCAAGCACAGCCACTTGTGCCCATCAAACGCAGCCACTGTAACCATCAAACGCAGCCACTGTGCCCGTCAAATGCAGCCACTGTGCCCAAATGCAGCCACTTGTGCCCGTCAAACACAGCCACCTGTGCCCAAACGTAGCCACCTGTGCCCATCAAATGCAGCCACCTGTGCCCAAACGCAGCCACCTGTGCCCAAACGCAGCCACTTGTGCCCGTCAAATGCAGCCACCTGTGCCTGTCAAACGCAGCCACCTGTGCCCAAACGCAGCCACCTGTGCCCGTCAAACGCAGCCACCTGTGCCCATCAAACTCAGCCACCTGTGCCCAAACGCAGCCACTTGTGCCCAAACGAAGCCACTTGTGCCCATCAAACGCAGCCACCTGTGCCCAAACGCAGCCACCTGTGCCCAAACGCAGCCACTTGTGCCCAAACACAGCCACTTGTGCCCGTCAAACTCAGCCACCTGTGCCCAAACACAGCCACCTGTGCCCAAACACAGCCACCTGTGCCCAAACTCAGCCACCTGTGCCCAAACGCAGCCACTTGTGCCCAAACTCAGCCACCTGTGACCGTCAAACTCAGCCACCTGTGCCCAAACGCAGCCATCTGTGCCCAAACGCAGCCACCTGTGCCCATTAAATGCAGCCATCACTAACCCCCCACAATTACTTTCTTTTAATAAATGTATTACAATGGATGCTGTGCCCCCGCTGTATGTGCTTTTAAAAAACGATGTCACTTCATACCATATTTCTCCGTAGTACGATCATGTGACTCCCAGCTCGTCCCGCCCCTCTCCGCTCTCCTCTCCACTTTCCTCTCATGTGTCTCCTGAGTCCTGATGTCAGCGGGGAATTCTCAGTCCCGCCCGCTGACTATAGTTATCATATCAGAAGAGAGGAGGGTGGGACTGAGAATTCCCCGAAAACAAAACACACACAACGAAGAAAAACGTCCGGACGCTTGAGGATCTCACAGGGTGTCACCGGTAAGAAGATAATAAATGTTATATATAATATACTTAGTTGGTGGGATATCAATGACCCATTTTCCAAAAACAACCGTGGCAACCAGAGAGATCCTATGGGGATGGATGGAGAGGGTGAGGGGGAAAGGGAGGGATGCAAATAAACTTCCTCCTAATTGGTAAAGAAACCTTGTATTATGGCTACGAAGAGATTTGAATAGCCTGTTGGTTTGATTATTTAGATAGGAACGGTGGAGATCCACAAAACTGCGATCAGTCCCATAGGATAAAGTTGAATGAAATGGAAGTAATTTTATGGCAATGTCCAATTAAAAGTAGTAATCACCATGAATGATATAACAAAAGTCACTTACAATGAAATGATAAATGTATATATCAGAAACCTTGTTTGGTGAGATTAATGAACTTTACCATTCGTTGCTCTACTGAAATAGAGATTGGTCCTATGGACTTCCATCACAGATGATGATGCAGTGTGATATGCTCTTCATGGTACTATGGTACTAGCTGCTCCTAGTGTACCGACAGTGTACCGACAGTCATGCTCTTCATGGTACTATGGTACTAGCTGCTCCTAGTGTACCGACAGTCATTGGAGGGGTAGCGGGAGATGTAAAGTAGTACACCGCTAACTTCTCCTCCTTCTTGATCGGGTGCCAAGTTGTCAGCCTGTTAAAACGATCTCCCGGCTTATAGTGTGTCCCAAATAGGGCATGGATCCACTGCCAGTGGGGGAGAGAGCACTCGGTCCTCTCAAATACCGGATAGTACGGGTAAATCAGGCTGTCTCGGATCACTTTACAGCTGCAGCTGTCTCCTCGTAATCCTTCTCACCCAGATCACAGCATCCGTGACGAGTCCGCGTTGATGACGTCAACGCGTTTCGCTAATGCCTATAGCGTAGCTTCTTCTCGGAAGGTACTTGGGCTGGTGAAGGCGCTCCTTTTTATCTTCGCGGCTGCGTTCAATCACCGCCCAAAAGTGCTTAAGTTTTGCTATATACAGGTCTCAAACGAACTAATGTTACTTTTAGTTCTTCCGTCATGTGTTGCCAGTTCGCCATTGCTGAGGATTTTTTTGAACCCTCATAAAGTACCCAAAAAGGAGAGAATTCAAATCTTATAAATTGATATCAGAGTTATTCTATATTGCTATTGTATTTCCATTGGAATATTCAATTAGTTACCATACCTGGCATAATAAGAAGGTGAGGAAAAAGAACAAGAGGGACACTGGGGGAACATAAACGAAAACATAAACATAAACGTACTCCTTGACATAAATAGATAGTTAAAACAAATTTCTAACTACATCAACATATGTGAGTATGTTATAGTAATGCAACAATGCTATTAAGCTGGAATGGGACTGTTGTGATCGTCTAAGTTGGTAAAAAGGGTTGCAAATTTAGTTCAGTGTTTAACCCAACAGGAGTGAGTGATTTTAGACGGTACACCCGCCACTTCTCTTTTTGTAAGAGTATACGGTCGAAATCGTCTAGAGGGCAAGTTTAAGGCATTAATGCCTTTTACCACCATTCCCCGAGAACTACCCCCATGAAATTGAGCAAAATGTTTTGCTAGGGGTTTTTCCAGAATTTTGGTTTTATCATTGATTTCTCGCAAGTGTTCACCAATGCTGTCTTTTTGTTTTGCCGATATAGATTTTGGGGCATGGGCATGTTATCATATAAATTATCCGGGAAGTGGAACAGTTGATCAAATCACGAATTTCAAATGTCTCACTTCCATGTGCATCCATGAAGGTGGAAGTCCATAGGGACAGATTTAACATCTGTTACAAGGATACATACCCAGAGATTGTGGGTAGTTTGATAGCCAGGAATTATCTTGTTTCTGGGTAAATTCCAACTGAATCAACATGTCTCCCAAGTTTTTGGCACGTCGGGCCACCAACTGAGGAGACGTGCCCACAAACTTGCCCAGACCTGGAGAGTTAGTCAGTAGGCCCCAATGTTTCTCTAGGATTGAACGAATGTCATTCCACTGGGATCCAAAAGTAGTTATTATTCTTACTGGATTATTAGTTTTTGAATTAAGTGAGGTAGGAGTACTGGTTGGCTCAATTGATAGCAGACTCTGGCGGTTCCTAGCCGCAGCTTTCCTCCTGGCTCGCTTAATTTGCCGGTGCGAGTAACCTCGCTCTCTAAAATGTACATAGAGATCCTGGCTTTCCTTTCGATAATCACTGGCCTTTGAACAATTTCTTTTTAGGCGTAGAAATTGGCCTACCGGGATGCCATTTTTAATCCAATGAAGATGGTGGCTGGAGGCACTCAAAAATGTGTTTGCTGTTGTTTCCTTGCGAAAGGTGGAAGTATGCAATTGCCTGTTCTCCAGGCTTATTTGCAAATCAAGAAAAGATATTTTTGTTTGAATAAAAGAATATGTCAGATGAATATTAAATGCATTGACGTTGAGTCCATGAATGAACTCCAACAAGTTGGCCTGGGTACCCTGCCATATCACAAAAATATCATCGATGTACCACAACCAGGCGTGAACATGGTCATGGTACATCGACGAAGGGAACACCACCTCCTCTTCCCAGTAACTCAAATGGAGGCATGCGTAGGATGGAGCCCATGCAGCCCCCATAGAAGTACCACGAATTTGCTGATAATAAACTGTTAGGAACTGAAAATAATTGTTCCCCAACATGAATTTCAGAAGATCAATCAGAAACTCATTTTGCGGTCCTAATTCTGGGTAGGTGATGTTCAAAAGGATCTCTATCGCTTCGATCCCACATTCGTGGGGTATTGAGGTGTACAAGGACTCAACGTCAATGCCAACAAGCCGTTGTGTGTGTTTTGTTTTCGTTTTTTGTATCTTTTTGGTTCTTTTTTGTCTAGTCCAGTTCGTCATTTTAATGCATGCAACAATTGGGTTCTATGCACCGAACCAGCTTCAATTTACCTCACATTTTAATCTAAGGTTGTTGTTCTACTTGTGATGAATTGTATCAATATGAAATAAATAAATTTATACTTTTTGGTAATACAGTCAGCATTCTTGAAAACTACCAACTAATATTGTTGCTATAGTAACCTCTTACCCGGACCTCTATAACCGGGTGCCCTCTCTTTCTTATATGCTGATTATGGTTACAGTAACAGGTGCAATACTTAATTACCAGCAGTAGGTCATTTAATTACTTGACAGTCAGGTGTAACTTGTTCCAGTTTTCCCCTTCCCTTTAGTTTAGTCTGCTGGCAGATGCAGGCTGATGTCCCAAGAAAGCAATCTAGACCTAAGCCAGCCTTTTTATATCCTCTTTCAGCAGTCTGTTCTTTCTTCCTCAGCAATCTGGTGGTTGTAATTCAGGCCAGTCCTGCTGGAATTGAAACCCCAGCACTCTGCACTGCACATCCCATGATGCTTTGCTCTTCTTTCTGTCTGTCAGGAAATTACATATGGAGTCCAAGCCAACACAAGAGGGGGACAGCTCCACATTAACAGCTCTGCATAATGTCTCTGAATTGCAGGCACAATAGCCAGCTCCGGGTTACATTAAAATTATACAGTGTACAACAAAAATTGCGTTCACATTCCGAAATTGTGTAAACTGTAAAGTCCAATCAATAATAAGTGCAATCAACACTGTGCCACTATTATCCAAATAAAAGTGCTCTGTATCTCCACCACCATATAAGTTGGCCGCTCACCTCAAAGCCATGACCGCTGCATTAGCAGAAAAGTCAAAGCAAGCTGTGTTCCCCTCAGGGATAATGGTTCTGACAGATGCTTGGCAAATCCTTACTCCTTTTTTCTAAAAATGGGATACACAGGTCCTCAGACACTCAGGCACACCAAATGTATATGAGAAGGAAAGGGAAGCACACAAGATCTGTGTGCTTCCTTGGGCCTTGAGCCTGAAGTCTTCCCATGGCCATCTGGCTAGAGAGCCCTATGAAGGCATATGTATTTGATATGTGCATTTAAGCTAGCACTGGCAGCAGTGCTTCACTCTGTAAGTGCAATATTTATCTTTTATATATTAAAACTTTAAACGGAGAGCATTAGATCTTGTGTGCTTCCCTTTCCTTCCCATATACATTTGGTGCTCCTGAGTGTTTGAGGAGGTGTGTATCCCATTTTGAGGAAAAATGAGTATTTGCCAAACGTCTGTCATAACCATTATCCCAGAGGGGAACACAGCTTGCTTTGACCTTTCTGGTAATGCAGGGGTCATGGCTTTGAGGTAAGAGGGAAACTTATGTGGAGGTGGAGATACAGAGCACTTTTATTTGGATAATAGTGTCACAGTGGTTATTGCACTTATTATTGATTGGACTTTACAGTTTACACAATTTCAGTTGTACACTGTATAATTTGAATATATTGGAATATTCAAATTTTTTGTAGTATAGTTTTTTTAGTATATGGTAGATTTTTGTTGCGCTACAATGCCTTTTAATAATTTATGTAATGATTGAGTGTTGTGAATTCACTCAATTGATGTTAGCTGGCAACATTACTTTAAAATATTTGGAGCACAGGTCTCATGTTTATTACTGTGGTTGCGCTAACTGATTTTGTATCACATTACATAGTTACATAGTTATATAGTTAGCTAGGTTGAAAAAAGGCACAAGTCCATCCAGTTCAACCAATAAAAGAGAAAAAAACAAAAAAACAAAAAAACAAAAAATCATACAATCCCATATACACAATCCTATACCCACAGTTGATCCAGAGGAAGGCAAAACCCCCCAGCAAAGCATGATCCAGTTTGCTACAGCAGGGGAAAAATTCCTTCCTGATCCTCTGAGAGGCAATTGGATATTCCCTGGATCAACTTTACCTATACATGTTAGTACCCAGTTATATTATGTACATTTAGTACATACAATTAACAATACCCATAAAGATAATCTGCCTGCATTTACAGTTAAAAAGCCACAAAAGTGTGACATAATGTGACTAGGATTAGCCAAGTAAACAAAAAAGTGCAGCGCAATAGTAAATAAAACCAATCCCAAAAAAATATCAATATCAATAAGTCCAGATGAGGCAATTAGCAGTAGAACCACAAAGACCAGAATGTAGCACAAGTATCCTCGTGAGTAAGAAGAGATCCAGTACCAATTCAGGTGACAATGCCCTCCATCAACATGTAGATTGCTCGCTCACCTCATAGTATGGACCCCTGAATCAACAGAAGGTCAATCACACTTGTCCCACTTTGAGGTAAGTATGGATACCAGTGGGGTCTTTTTACTCCAATAAATCCCATGCACATGCGGATAAACAAAGTATACTAAGTGCTCTCTGCTGGCTAAAAACTCTTGCTTTATTAAAATATAAATTGCACTCACAAACAATCCTCTGGATCGTAGGCTCAAAATCATACACAGAGTGCCGATAACTCGTCTGCACAGTAGAATGGCAGCAGGTGACATCATCAAAAGTAGCTCCTCCCACCATATGAGCTACGTCCAGTGGGACTTCGTCTGTGGGGTGGAGCTGCAAAGTCACCCGATGATTAATATAGAGTACAGGCTGCCATGGAGATCTCGGACGCTGGACGGAGCAGCTGCCATAGACACCTCAGACACCAGAGCGGGCGCCAACAGCAAGCCCAAATAACTATGTGTGATACAATCTGTGGACTATCTGGTATGCAGTTCCTAGATAGAAGATTTACATAATACAATATAAAGTTACAGGCGGGGGCCAATTAAAACAACTACAGCCTCATACCATCGCAAAATAATACTAAGAATAAATGCATAAATGTTCCTATTAATACACCCGCAGCCATCCTTCACAATGTCATTAGTTTCATTATATACACTAAAAATGGCCTCATACTAGCCAGAAGTACAAATTAACCACTTGCCGACCAGCCGCCGCAGTTGTACTGTGGCAGAATGGCACGGCTGGGCGAAACGAAGCGCGCCTCCTGCTCGCCCACGGAGCCGTTGCGAGTGCCCGGCAGTCGCGATCACCGCTGGGCTCCCGCGATCGCTTGGGGCACACCGAGAACCAGGATCTGTGTGTGTAAACACACAGTTTCCGGTTCTCTGAGGGGAGAAGAGACAGATCGTCTGTTCATACAGAGTATGAATGGCGATCTGTCATCTCCCCCTACACAGTCCCCTCCCCCCTTCAGTTAGAACACACACTAAGGAACACGATTAACCCCTTAATCGCCCCCTAGTGTTAACCCCTTCCCTGCCAGTGACATTTTTACAGTAATTAATGCATTTTTATAGCACTGATCGCTGTATAAATGCCAATGGTCCCAAAAATGTATCAAAATTGTCCGACGTGTCCACCATAATGTCGCAGTCCTGATAAAAATCGCAGATCGCCGCCATTACTAGTAAAAAAATAAAAATAAATAAAAATGCCATAAAACTATTGCCTATTTTGTAGATGCTATAACTTTTGCGCAAACCAATCAATATACGCTTATTGCGATTTTTTTTTACCAAAAATATGTAGACAGACACCATAAGCCTTCAGTGACAGATTCGACCTTAATTATTTCAGATTTTCGGATGAGTGCATTTTTTAACAAAAAGAAATAAATAAAAACGAATTTTGGGAGTAACTAAATAAATTTATTTTTCGGACGAAAACGAAATTCCGAAACGAAATATTTCAGTGTGCACATGTCTAGTGTGCTGTATTACCTGTATATAGTCTCAGCTACATACAGTATATAGCACTGTGTTGTTGCAGTGGGACAGAGATCTTCCGTCCTGGTCACGGAACAAAATACAGTTGGACTGTGTCCTGCTCAGCCATTCTCAGGAAGCTTTGTATTTTCTGAATGAACACAAAGCTTCCTCTGATTGGCTGAGGAGAGGTGGGTGGATGATGTCACAATCTCCTCCTCAGCCAATCAGAGGAAGCTTTCTATTCACTTATAGAATGCAACATTTCTGTAAATGGCTGAGCAGTGGAAGTGGGATGGGAAGTTTCTGTCCCACTTCTGAAATTAAGGTAATTACCACCTTGACCCTAAAGATCATTTCTGAAATAGGAACACAACCTTTTTAGCTACCAACTATGTACACACTATGGAGCCCAAAGTTTCAGTCCATGCAGGATTACACCTAGTCACACGTTAAGGTGACCAGGGGTCCTTCCTTAAATTTGTTGTAAACAGGAGCAGTCTAACTTTGACACTAACAATCCAGAATAATTTATTATGCAGTGTGTTCCTAGTTCATGCTTTTAACCAAGGATGTTATCTGTCAGTGTAAACTTCATTTAATAAAAGTTTTTTAAGCAAAAACTGTATCATGCTATGGATATCTTGTAATTCTCCTCCTATGGTAAATGAATAAGAGAGCAACCCCCTTCCTGTGGAAATGTAAGAGAAAGCTGAAAGCAGAGACATCTTATGCCCTGTACACACGACCGGTTTTCCCGTCGGAATATACTCTGAAGGTTTCTCTGACGGAGTTCTGACAGAATTCTGCTCAAGCTGTCTTGCATACACACGGTCACACCAAATTCCGACCGTCCAGAACGCGGTGATGTACAACACGTACGACGGGACTAGAAAACGGAAGTTCAATAGCCAGTAGCCAATAGCTTCTGTCTCGTACTTGCTTCAGAGCATGCGTCGATTTTGGTGCATCGGAACAGCATACAGACGAGCGGTTTTTCCGATAGTAATTAGTTCCGTCAGAAAAATTTAGAACATGTTCTCTATCTAAGTCCGTCTGAATTTTCAACAGAAAAAGTCGATGGGGCATACACACGGTCGAAATATACGATGAAAAGATCCCATCAGACTTTTTCTGACGGACATTCCGCTCGTGTGTACGTGGCATTAGGATTCTTTCCTACAGGCTAGACTTGTGCATGACGAAAAAAGTTGTATCGTTTTGTTTCGTTTTGATTCGTTAATCTAGTTATTTAGTTTAGTTCAATTCGGATGATTCGTTCAATTCGTATTCGGCATTTGTATTTGTAATTTTCAAATTTTCTTCGAATTTACAGATTTTTTTCGTTTTTGAATTGTTCAAATCGATACATTTTCGAATCGGTCGAAACAAAAATGTTATATTGTTTTCGATTTGAATGCAGAAAAGTGAACAAAAGAAAAATCTTTATCAAATGATTACAATGACTCTTTAAATCACCTTTGGCTTAACAAAAACAGCATTATTTCTCGAATAACACACACAGTCTTTGATTTCAGCAATATGTGTAGTTAGAATTCGACTGGAGTTCAATGTAAAATTCGATTCGAATTTCAGTCCAAATTTATGAAATTCGGAGGAATATCATTTACGTTATTCGGTGCATTTGGTAAAATTTGTTTATATTGTAATTTGGGTATTCGGATATATCTGAATAACGAAAAATTTATCCGGATATAAATTCGGAACGAAACCAACCGCACATGTCTACTACAGGTCTAATGCCCTGTACACACAGTCAGATTTTCCGACGGAAAATGTGCGATCGGAGCTTATTATCGTTAATTCTGTCGGTGTGTGGGCTCCATTGCACTTTTTCCATCAGATTTTCTGACACACAAAGTTTGAGAGCAGGCTATAAAATTTTCCGACAACAAAATACGATCGCGTCAATTCCGACCGTGTGTGGACAATTCCGACGCACAAAGTGCCACACATGCTCAGAATAAGTTCCAAGATGTTCGGAATGGATATAGCACTTTCGTCACGCTGCAATGTTTTAAAATGTTTAATGCAGCGCACTCTCTTCTTCTGTATAATGCTAGAAGAATTAAGTTGTTTTGCTGCTCATATTCACACAGACTTCTCACAAACTTCTTTCTTTATTATTTATCGTGATTTCATCAATATAATATTTTTATTTGTCACAATTACCGAAAAAATATTATTTTTTGGATGTTATGTGTCTCTTGTTAATTTCACATTGTATTTTTGAAATGTACCTGCCTCCTCACAAACAAACTGTCCTTTTTGAAGGAAAACACACATAGGCGAGTATAATAAATCAAACCAAAAATTTATTAAGGGGTCATAACCAAAGAAAGAGGGAGGCAACGCTGGAGAGACAGCAGAAATTGGCGAAGCCTTTGGCCCCAGTGCACACATCAATTATTTCCAGGCAAAATTGGTGGCCTGAGGAGTCCATATATAAGGGAGTACAATCTGGTCCAGAAGTCCAAGAGATCATGAACAGCAGCAGACATGTATGTCCCCAGGCTGTGGTCATACAAGAGCCTGCATATTTGTCAGACCAGACTGAACCCAGGGTCTTCACTCTCTTGTCTTCCTTCCACGCTTCCTTCCACGCTGTGTCTGTGGTGGTGGAGTTGTGGCAGGAGGAGGAGGAAGAGGAGGATGGTCCAACTCACTCAGGTGGGTATTTGGTGTGATTTTGCCCCTCAACCCCTTATTTAATCTTTTATAAATGATTTCCTCACACATGAGGCGTTGGCCCTCCTGCATGTCCTGCAGTTTTGTGGCAGCCATTGAGGCAAAGGCCTCTTCACGAGTGGGGGTGTTTCTGAGGAACACAGAAGCCTCCTGAATCATCCAGAGTGCTGAATCCTGCACGTTACTCCCCTTCCTCGGTCTTTTGTTTGGAAGGCGGAGGGGAGGAACCTGCAATTCTGTGAGGCTCCTACTGGGCCCGGCCTTCTCCTGGCTGCCACTTACCCCGCCTCCTGGCTGCCACTAACCCCCGCCTCCTCCTGGCTGCCACATTCCACAGCCTCCTCCTGTGTACCACATTCCACAGCCTCCTCTTGGCTGAGGTCTTCCTGTGTATGAAAAAGGGACATAGTTTTAGTTTTTTCTTCATCAATCACACACAATTTTCATCTCATGACTGTTGCAAATTAAATGTTAACAAATATAACATATTATCATTCTGAGCCCAGCATTTTTCATTCTTGTCCCAATTATTTTTGCCCACTACTGTCTATTGATATGTAAAACACTTTATTAAATCAGCAATTAGTGATCAATAATAACATCTAGTAAACATCATTTATTTATTGACAAGAAATCTGTAGAACAATGCTATACCTGGCTCAAGCTGGGCTCCTCCACTTCTTCCTGGCTGGAAGTCCCAGGTTGGACATCGGAAGCCTCAGCTGGAGTGGAAGATAGGGTGGAAGGAAGAGTAGAAGGAAGGGTTGAGAGGGATTCCCTGACTTCAGTCTGGTCTGACAGAAAACAAAGTCTCTCATAGTACCACAGCCTGGGGACATAAATGTCATCTGCTGCAGCTCCTAATCTCTGTGAATCCTGGACCTTCTTGTGCTCCCTAAGATATGTGCTCCTCAGGCCACCAATTTTGGCTTTTAAATATGGGTTGGTTGCTGTGGGGACCACCGGCTTCACCAACTCCAGCAGTTTCCCCAGCGCTGCCTGCCTCTTTTGTTTATGATTATAATGCGGGTGTTTGACCTGCCATAGACAGGGCAGCTCCCTGTACTTGTCTATGAACAAGGGGAGGAAGTTGTGGTCATTGAAGCCATCTATTTTATCTGCAATACACAAGAGAAAAACTAATGTCAGGCTAAATTCTACTAATCTTGTCCCAATGTAGACCTTAATCTCTAAGCAGTATAGGCCCAAGTTTAAATGTTACCTTCGTTATCACGATCGGCGCTTCCGATACTCCTTCCTCCATTCACAGATCGTACGTACTACGCACGTGTGTTATGCTTTATATACACTGTGCATGCGTGAAACTCCGCCCGCCCCTGACGCTCTTTCTAGTCAATTCCCCGCCCCTTCTCATTCGGCGTAGTGGGGAAGAGCACATGGTGGAGACACAACAGGTGCGTGCTAATTACAGCAACGTGGAGGAGGAGGAAAGCCCGGAGCCAGAAACGTCACGATCCCGGAGGAGATGATTTAAGGCCTCAAATATGGCCTTTGTAGAGATGCTGGAGATGGTGGACATACTGAAGAGGGCCGACTATGATGGGAAGTATGAACCTTACCCCAACCCAAATGTCAGAAAGGCCAAGATCATGGCGAAGGTTGTGAAGAGTCTGCATCGTAATTTTGGGGTACAACGATCCAAGGATCAACTGAGGAAGCTGTGGTCGGACCTCAAATTAAGGGAGCACGATCAGTATAGAAGGATCAGGAGAGTGCTTCAAAAAAGTAAGTAGTTGTTCTGTGTTCCTATTCGTTATTTTTATAACGTTCGCGCTGCTCCATGTGCTTTTCTTTACCGTTGTACAGTTTAAAATGGCAACTTTCATGCTCATGGACACATTATTCGTACACCATGTTTTCTGGCCTACTTCTCTTAAAATAATTTTGGTGTCTAGATGGGTTTGTAACTAGAATGAAATACAAACTAGGTTCTGTGTAAGGAGAGGACACTCAGCAGCTGTTTACATATCTGGACACTGGGGGGACACAAGAACACCCTTTTTATTAGGGGGCCCCACACAGGTGCTCCAGTGTATACTATAGATGTGTCTCCATCTGTGAAGCTTGTACAAAACAGGTAAGTATTCAAGCTTGACAAAGGAAAACAATATTTCTTCATCTTGGAACTCTGCCAAAACAGACAATTGTTCCCCACTTCCAAGCAATGTTTCATATTCCTATTTCTGCCATCAAATATCTGTGTGCTAAGTATACTTATTTTTTTTTACATAGGGGAGAAAAGACTTGGAGGACACCACTCATCAGAGGAGACAACAGACCCCCCCTTTAGGAAGAAAGGGAAATCCCCCAAAGCCAAGCAGAGGAGGAGGAGGGAGACGTTATAGAAATTGTCACCACAACAGCTTCAGGTAAGAGATGGATGCCTGCATATTTATAATACATGGTGGGTTTTTTTTTCTATATTTTTAGGTGATCGTGATGTTGTGGATGAAGGTCATTTCACCAGTGAAAGTGCCCAGATCCTGATCGGGGAGATCATGGGGTGTTATAGGGACTTGGAAAACATCAAGCAAAACTTCAATGATGTTCAAAACAAAATGAAGAACATCATTGATGTTTTAGGGAGAGTTTAAAACCCCTCGAAATCCCTTACATTTTTTGACATATTCTAGAAAAGCCAAATTTTGAAAATGCACACAGTGTGTCAACATGTGCTATCTGCCATCACGGGAGATCAATGTACGCGTTTTGGGGGTGCAACCCCTTCCTCAATAATAAAGTAGCTGAGAGGTAGGGGTTGCACCCACAAAACACGTCCATTGATCCCCCATGATGGCAGCTAGCACATGTTGACATTCGGCAATTTGTGTGCATCTTCAAAATTTGGCTTTTTCTGGGGTGACTTCACCCCATCTGAATGCAATATCAAACACAGTTTATAAATACTTATGTCAGATATTGCCTTCAATTTCTACAAAAGTTGAACTTTGTAAGTTCCAGATTTGTGTATTTCTTGTTGTTTTTAAACATGCCTGTTTTACCTTAAAGGGACATTTCTACTTTTAATGTCACCTAAAAAATTGTTATACAACAAACATGTTGGTTTATTTTAAAAACCTTTTATAAATGCACATGTGATTGTGCTTTGATTAAAAAGATTGAGAATCAGCAATGTGTGGCTTCCTCTTTCAATGCTCAAAAGCATTTTTGGGTTGTAAAGTTGGTGTTTTCAGTGGCAATGGGGGTTATTTACTAAAGGCAAATCCACTTTGCACTACAAGTGCAGTTTCTGTGCAGTCTCAAGTGCACTTGTAGTGCAAAGTGTCTTTGCCTTTAGTAAATAACACCCAACAGTGCTTTTTAATTTTACACAATCGCGCCATTTTCAGGACTCCCCAAAAGTCCAAAGTACAAACACACATGTTCGGAAGCAAGGATGAGCCAGAAGCGGTCAGTCTTGTACACTAGTGTTCGTAATGGAGAATTAACATTGGCAAATTATGAAATCTCGAAATGCAGCGCACATTCTCTTCTTTAATGGGATAATAATGGAGCTGCTTTGCTGGTGATACTGGAGTTATTGCAAACAAATTTTCAAAGGCTTTTTTTTGCCAGTGATATTATGTGTAATATTATTATGCTTTTTTTTTTTTTTTATTTGGGCAAGTTACCACAACACCATTATCCTGTAGTTTTTAAGTTCAAAGATACAACTATGTTGGTGTCCCTTGTTAATTTTACATTGTATTTTTAAAAATGTAACTGCCTACTCCCAAACTGTCATTTGAACCACATAACCAAGTATTATTCTCCTCAATTTTTTTTATTGTGCATTAAAAAAAGAAAACAAATAAAATTAGACATGCTATCTGCCAATAGGACTTAACCAAAAAGTGCATTCTATGCATCCAAAAATATAGAAAATATACAAAATCAAATCATTATTCAACCAAAAAAATAATGTCAAAGCAATAAGCAAGGCCAATAATAAATAACACGTTATCTCCTCTGATTCTGCAACATGGCTGGTTGAGTTCACAAATGAACTGAAAAGTGCGAAATGAAAAGTGCAAAATAAAAAGTGCGAATCAACACTCAGCAAACTTCTACTAACACGTAATTAGCAGAATGAGCCCTAAGGGTGGCGCTAAAGAGATGAAAAACAATGTAGTACGTCACTACGTTGGCAATTGTTGGCCAACAATTGTGTGGCCATGTGTATGCAAGACAAGTTTGGGCCAACACCCTTCGGACAAAATTCCACGGTTTTGTTGGCCAACAATCCGTTCGTGTGTATGAGGCTTAAGCATAAGATGAAACATACAGGAGTACATCACAAAACTTGATAAAGACACACAAAAGAAAGATATTAAATTATACCGAAGGGACAGTAAATACTACCAACAGGCACAGTTGTATAAATGGCAGGAAGAGGAGATTAATATAGATTCTAGAGCATCATCTGAAGATAGAGAGCTATTAATGGATGCACCAATACAAATGGATAGAACACCACAAATCACTGGTCACCATACCCAAAATTACGGAGGGACTAATAATACCCATGAGGGAACCCCTAGAGAAATACTAAATATATTTTAAAAAATACCAGGAGTCGTGTGTTCCTAGTTCATGCTTTTAACCCAGGATGTTATATATGAGTGTAAACTTTGTTTTATAAAAGTTTTTTTTTTTTATACAAAAATGGTATCGCGCTATGGATATCTTCTAATTCTCCTCCTATGGTAAATGAATAGGAGTAAAACCTCCTTCCTGTGGAAGAGTAATGCTGCGTACACACGGTCGGATTTTCCGGGGGGAAATGTTCGATAGGAGCTTGTTGTCGGAAATTCCGACCGTGTTTAGGCTCCATCGGACATTTTCCGTCGGAATTTCCGCCAAACTAAATTTGAGATCTGGATCTCAAATTTCCCGACAACAAAATCCGTCTTGTAAATTCCTATCGTGTGTACACAATTCCAACGCACAAAGTTCCATGCATGCTCTCAATCAATTATGAGAAGGGAGCGCTCGGTCTGGTAAAACTTGCATTCGTAATGGAGATAGCACATTCGTCACGCTGCAAATTTTTAAATCTTTTAATGCAGCGCATTCTCTTCTTCTTTATAATGCTAGAATAATGAAGTTGTTTTCCTGCTCATATTCACACAGAGTTCTTAAAAAATGATTTCTTTATTATTTCTCGTGATCTCCTGAATATGTTTTTTTTTCCCCAGATCTCCATAATAATGTTTTTAATTTTTGTTTATAGTGTTTTTTTGTTCTTTTTTTAATCAATATCTCCTGCTTTTTTTTTTTCTATTGCTCTCCATAATATTGTTTTTCGTTTTGTGTCAAGTTATCACAATACCATTATTAACTAGTATTTTTTTAACCTCAAGGAGGTTGGTTGATGTTGGTGTCCCTTGTTAATTTGACATTGTATTTAGGAAATGTACCTGCCTACTCATAAACAAACTGTCCTTTTTTAAGTAAAACACATAGGCAAGTATTTGTGAATCCAAAATGTATTATGGGTCATAATAAAATAAAGAGGAAGGCAACGCTGGAGAAAATAGGGAAATTGGCAAAGCCTTTGTACCCCAGGGCACACATCAACTATTTTATAGCCAAAATTGGAAGCATGAGGAGTTCATATAATAGTGAGCACAATCCGGTCCCGAACTACAAAAGATCAGGAACAGCAGCAGATGACATATATGTCCCCAGGCTGTGGTCATACAACAGCCTGCATCTTTTGTCAGACCAGACTGAACCCAGGCCATCATACTCTTGTCTTCCTTCCACTCTCCCTTCCAGGCTTGCTTCCAGGCTGTGGTTTTGGAGTTGTGGCAGGAGGTGGAGGAGGATGGTCCAACTCACACAGGTGTGTTTTGTTAACAATAAAAAGCACTCCCATGAGTGTAGACAGGTAGGCTGCACACCCCATACAGTGCATGAAAAAAAAAAACCAGAAAGAACCCCCTATCGGGGCTTTAAAACAGCCAATGGAGTACAATGAATGGTTACAAAATTTGAATTTTATTGGTACAAAAAATATATAAATAGCGATAAAAGGAAAAATTCATAAAGATAAATACTGACTGTTAGAGTCAGGACACGAACTGAGTGTGGCATACATATACAGCAAACAGCAACTTGCAATGAAAACCAATGTATGACACAATGTATACGAGGGCAGCCTATATTTCACCAATTATAAGCGTTTTGAATAACAATAAATGCCTCTAATGAAGAGAATAGGCCATACAATGTATGTGGGACAATAATAATTATATAAAATCCTGACGCGTTTCGACCCTTCCCGGGTCTTCTTCAGAGGATGGCTGTCCGCACTAAAAGAAAGGGGGTAACATATATCACATATCAAACATAACATCCAATTTCCGCAGTGCCAAAAACCATGCAGGCATGCCCTATAATGCGACTGAATAGATTGTATAGTTACCTATCACAGAGATTGTGACACTACAGTGTCATTCTTGGCATTACCCAAACGTTTAAGATGAATACACTTGTTTCTTCACTCCTCCGTCTCCCCCGTATCGGACCAGTTCCCACCGGGGACGAGTG
Organism: Aquarana catesbeiana; assembly: GCF_042186555.1. Classification (NCBI taxonomy): domain Eukaryota; kingdom Metazoa; phylum Chordata; class Amphibia; order Anura; family Ranidae; genus Aquarana; species Aquarana catesbeiana. The sequence continues at coordinate 75,033,096 of NC_133326.1, read as the reverse complement.
ACGGACCAGATGAGCCTTACGAGGGGTCACGCTTACCAGCCCCCCACGTGTGGGAGAGGGAGGGAAGGGAGGGGGCAGGACGGGCAGTCCAGAACCGCACCCAGATAGGGTTCACGTTAATACTACAAATCAAAAATGGAAAATGTTGGAGGGTCAGTTGATTCATACCATATAGTTGGAAAGTTTCCCAACCATGGAATTCAATATGCTTACTGTATTATGAGTCCATGGATCTACAGGAGGGCATTGCTAGAAAGTGAAGGAGATGGAGGAAAAAGGAGAGGGGAAGGAAGGAAAGGAGGGGGAGGGAAAAGGGGAGAGGGGAGGGGGGGGGAAGGGGGGGGGGAGAGAAGGGAAGGGGGGGGAAGAAAAGGGAGGGAGGGGGAAGGAAGAAAGGGGAAGGGAAGGGGGGGCATAGGAAAAAAGAGGAACGGAAAGAAGGGGAGGAGAAAGGCATGTGAGGAGAAAGGTGAGAAGAATAAAGAAAAGGGTGAATGAAAGAAGTGTGGTGAAGTGCAATAAGACTGGAAAATAGCCAATGCCCTGCTGGCAATAATTCACCATGCGACCTCAAAATGTGCCAAAAAGTTGATAGGGTAAAAGCACCAACAAATCATAGGGATGGGACAAGTGAGCGAGGGGAAAGAGAGACAAAACGAGACTGCAGTGTAGGGTCGGGGGAGGGGGGGAGGGGGGAGGTGGAAAAACAACAAACAGAAAAGAGGGGGGGAGGGGGAAGGGGGGGAGGGGGGGAAAGGGGGGAAGGGGATATTGGACCATATGGAGGGGCACGACAAGGAAGTGACAGGTGACTGGAAAATTGTGAAGGATAATGAGGGAAAAAGTGAAGGTGTAGGACAGAAAAGGGAGGGGAGAGAGACACAGCGTGAAAGTAAGTGTGGGATACTAGGTGATGATGTATGGGATGGATGGGGGGGGGGGGGAAAGAGTGCAGCGGTGAATGGAATAGGATAACAGGTAATAAAACACACACAAGTGAACGTGACCAAACATTGAAAATTAACAACCTAGTGACAAGTGCAGGGGTGGTGGTGGGGCTAATTACCCGGTCAAGCTGAACTGAATAACAAAGTGGATGCCTTCATTATTCTGCAAGAATTAGATTAAGGATAAGAGATCATGACAAAATCATAAATGATTTCAAAAAAGAAAAGAAAAATCAAAAAAACGAATTGCTGAGCAGCTTGTATGAACACATAACCGTCATTCCAAGTACACTTACCACTTAGATGACTAGATTATCACCGTGCCTGGCGTCTCTGCATTGAAGAGAGTCCAATACAGTGCCTCTAAGGTTTCCTCCATTTATGAGGAGTGTTAAATGACTGACTCCCGTCAGGTGCTGGTGTGTGTCCGCCCACCCCCCAGCCCGCCCCCTGCCCCTCACCAAACAATGGGGGGGGGAGGTGAGCAACACAGCTGTGCACTCAACGTGACCCCCCCAGCGTTCCGGAGAGGATTGCTCCTCCGGGCATCCCCGTAACTTCCGTCGCAACCACGCAAGCGCCGCTACGTCACGCGCACGCGCACTGAGGCGCGCGCGCGTGAGCACGGCATCCGGAAGGAATCCGGGACGCCGCTGGCAGGGCAAGAGATGCCCACCAAAGGTGCTACCTCCTAGTGGGCATATTGTGGAGATGCGGGCCCAAGCATCTCCTCTCTCACCCTGCCAGGAAGGCACATAGGTACACACCGCCCCCAGAAAGGAAGGACAGACACTGAAGGGGAGATGACAGTGAACGTCATGCTATGCAGTTATAGCTGCAATTTCTGCAAGGATCTCTGGTGTAAAAGCAATATTGATATTAATTTTTACAGTCCGCATCACTTGTTCACCGGGCACTACATGCATGATCCATGCAGAGCGGATTGACTACATGCTGACCATACCATAGCATATACATTGTTCATTACATATCAACATTAGTTTACACAAGATTAAGCACCTAAAATGGCATCGTCCGCTTGCAAATACATATTTACCTCACATGTAGAAAGAATAAATGAATAAATTTGCATAACATTGTAAGTTATTATGTAAAGAACTTAGAACTGTATTTCTGGGACTGGATTTTCCTCAAAAGGAAAGAGCGTTTAAACATGTGTGGTCCGTTGACTTTGATGCTATGACCTTTAACAACCATATGCACATCATACATCTGTTTATGATGGGGAAAAGAGTGGTGACGTGGGTGACTACACATGGGGAAAACCAGGCAGTATATGCAAGACTGGAAGCATTGAATGAGTGAAATAGTGGTGGGGACTTCCACTTGGGTCAACATAGGAGAAGAGCAAGAGAAAAAAAAAAAAAAAAAAAAAAGGGGAGAAAGGGGAAGGGAGAAGGGAAAAGAGGAAGGGGGAAGGGAAGGGGAGAAAAAAAAGGGGGGGGGAAAGGAGGAGGAAGGGGGAAAAAGGGGGATAGAATGTGTAGATCCAAGCGGTAATGTAGAATAGAAATAGGAGATAAGAATTTTATCCTCCAAACATTATTGTGTCTTCCCAGATGAGAACCCCTGCAGGAAAGGGGCATATGAGATTGACTCGTTTAGGCCTGGTGGAGAGGTGGCCTGCAACTGGAATATCCATCTCTGCTCTCTCTGCAGCAGAGACTTGTTCCAGTCGCCACCTCGTTTGGGAATCTGTATTTTGTAAAGGGCCACAAAAGTGACTCTGGGGACACTATAGTTGTGTATGCTGATTATATGCCTTCCAATTGGGAGGTATGGGTTCCCCACCTCCATGCTGTAAACATGTTGGGATATGCGCTTACCGAATTCCTGCCTGGTCTTCCCCACGTAGAACGCACCACATTCACACTCCATCAGATAAACAATTCCGCGAGTGCGGCAATTCACAAATTGTGTAGGTGTGAAAATGTCACCATTGGGCAACATAAAGATTTTGTCCTGTTTGATGAGTGAACAATATGAGCAAAGCCCGCAGGGGAAAGAACCCACTGCAGGACATTGCTTCGATCTCATATTGGCATTGGTGTATTCACTCCGAACGAGCTTGTCACGTAGTGATATAGCTCTTTTGTACGTTATGGATGGTTTTTCATGAACGAATCCACGCAGTTTTGGATCATCCGTAAGGATGTTCCAATGGCGCTCTATAATCTTTTTAATGACCTGGTGTTGTCGAGAATACCGCATAATGATTCGGGTAGGGTTACATTCAGAGCCTTGGGGGGGGTTTGGGTTTAAAAAGTAGCTGAGATCTGGAATGTTCTAAGGCTTGGTTATAGGCTTTTTTGAGGCAAGATCTACTATAGCCCCTTGCTAGGAGTCGATTTTGTAGACCCTCTGCTTCTTTTTTAAACAAAGTGTCGTTTGAACAGTTTCGCCGAAGGCGCAAGTACTGTCGGTAAGGGATCGAGTTCTTCAGTGGAATCGGATGAAAACTCTCAGAATGAAGAACCGTATTCCCAGCGGTCGTTTTTCGAAACAGAGTGCTGGAGAGGTGTCCATCCCCGGTGACTGAGATGGAGACGTCGAGGAAGGTGACGCTGTGGAAATTATGGGTCATCGTAAACCTCAGGTTGCGGTCGTTTACGTTAATTTTACGAAAAAATTCAAGTAGTTTGGTCTCAGGTCCCTCCCAGACGACGAAGACATCATCGATATACCTCAGCCATTTGATTATATGGCTGGTGTACTCGACAAGGCCCTCGTCGTCCAGGAGGGACTTCTCCCACTCCCCCAGGTACAGGTTGGCGTAGGAGGGGGCACAACAGGTCCCCATAGCCACACCCTGCACCTGGAGGTAGTGGGAGTTATCAAAGCAGAAATGATTGTAGTGCAATATATAGTGTAATCCTGTCAAGATAAATCTGACCAAAGCTGGATCGTAATGGGAATGCTGTTGCAGGGCCCTTTGTACAGCATCCAGACCCTTAGAGTGGGGAATGCTGCTATACAGCGCCTCAACATCAATAGTTACCAGAATTGCACTTTTAGGTATCCTAAGATCATGAATGAGTTGTAAAAATTGTATAGTGTCTTTGACAAACGAGGGCAGGGACAGAACAAGAGGTTGCAAGTGTGCATCTATGACCCGGCTTAAATTTTCCGAGATAGCTCCATTGCCGGAGACAATGGGGCGACCTGTGGGTTTTGTCAGATTTTTATGTATTTTGGGTAGACTATAAAAGGTAGCTACCCTGGGATGTACCGTTCTAACATATTCATAGATGTCTTTGGTGATTTCTCCTCTATAGAATGCACGGTCAATCATATTGTAAAAGATGATATTATATTGATTGATGTTAAGAATTGAGATGACTTTATACCATTCTTTGTTCCTTAGTATGTCAAGACACATTGAAACGTAGTCGTCATTATTCATGACGGCTACGTTGCCCCCTTTATCAGAGGGTTTTATCACAATGTCAGGGTTTTTTGTGAGGCGTTGCAGGGCCAAATTTTCTTCATTAGACAGATTGGCCGGTTTGGACTGGGTTCGCGATACTTTACATATGTCACGAATTGTTTGCCTTAAAAATATTGCTACATTAGAATTAATGCTAGATGAGGGGAAAGTAGTAGAGGCCTTTTTGAACATAGTTAGGGGATTTTGGGTCGACTTGTCAGCCTCCTGCAGTAAGGCGTCCAGATCGATTTGATCTATGAGATCCACTGTGTTGTTTTCCTGATAAAGGAGAGTTAGATCACGTAAGGCCCTACATTCCCTCATACTGAGGGGGGACCCATCCACAGCGTCACCTTCAGAGTCATTGTTCGCATGCAGGTATTTAAGTAATAACCTGCGTGCAAAGAGTTGTAAATCAGTAACTGTTTCGAATACGTCAAACTGTTGTTCAGGGCAAAAAGTTAGTCCACGGGATAGGAGTTGCACTTCGCTGGGTGACAGGTTGGTGGAAGATAAATTAACCACACTTAGGTGGCTTGTTGTATTCGCACCACAAAGGGGTCTAGACCTTTGCCTATTTTGTTGATTTGTGGGGACATAGGTCCCCGAGACGGGTTTAAAGTTTTATGTGAAGCTACTTTGTTTGGGCCAATGGCAGGGGTGGAGAGTCTTGAGGGTTCCTGTGTGGGTGGAATATTACTGTTTGATTCTAAAGAGGTTGACCTATCCGCTTCTGCAGCACAATCTGCAGTCTGATCGGGCTGGGCACCTTGGGAATCAATTTGTACAGGAGCAGTATCCATCGCCCGTTTTTTTGGGTCATGTTCGGGGGAATTCCTAGAACTCCGGTCTCTTTTCTGCTGGGCTCTATTGCGCGTTTGGTTACGTTGAGAAAAATTCTTGCGTTCAGGTTCGGAATCCAAGGATTTCCGAGCTTTAGGAGTTTGAGTATTCGTTTTATATTTAAATTCACGACGTGGTTGGTTGTTAGATGCACCCCCTTGATTTTTCCATCTATAGGCATACCCCTCTAAAAAGGCATGCTTGTCCCTCCAAAATTGCGTTTCCTTATTGTGCAAAATATTTTTATTAAAAGTTGAGAGATTTTCTTCCAGGCAAATTTGGGATTCAGCGAATAGGGGGTGCTGGGCATATTGACTCAATGTTTGTTCCAATTTACCAATAACGCAGTCTAAGAGGGCAATTTGTTTGTCGTACTCCCTGGACAAGATTAACATCATCTCCCTGGAGCACGACTTGAGGTTGGCCTCCCATTCGGCCTTACATTCGTTACTTATTAGATCAACATTTGGAAAAATTTGGACACGTAGTCCAAAGGGATTAATTTGTTCCTTGAGGTATCTGCTAAAACTCTTCACATGCCAAAAGAGGGCAGATTTTCTCTCCAGCACCTTAGTTAATTTTTGGAATAACGATGTGATGGACAGGGTTTTTTGATCGCCCTGTTCAAAGGAACTTTCGTACTGAGTCATTAGGTTAGCCCAATCCTCCCCCATGAATTTACTCATCTTGAATCAACAATTGCAAGGGGTTAATAATCAAAAAACAAATACTCAAATAGCATAAAGAAAAAGGGAAAAAAAGACATACACCAGGATCATAAGTCACGTCCAAGGAAACCAGTTCACAGTTCGTGTCTAAACTCGAGTGCCAGGAAAACGGGGGAGGGTGTTTAACCACCCAAAAAGGATCAAACAACAATAAAAAGCACTCCCATGAGTGTAGACAGGTAGGCTGCACACCCCATACAGTGCATGAAAAAAAAAAACCAGAAAGAACCCCCTATCGGGGCTTTAAAACAGCCAATGGAGTACAATGAATGGTTACAAAATTTGAATTTTATTGGTACAAAAAATATATAAATAGCGATAAAAGGAAAAATTCATAAAGATAAATACTGACTGTTAGAGTCAGGACACGAACTGAGTGTGGCATACATATACAGCAAACAGCAACTTGCAATGAAAACCAATGTATGACACAATGTATACGAGGGCAGCCTATATTTCACCAATTATAAGCGTTTTGAATAACAATAAATGCCTCTAATGAAGAGAATAGGCCATACAATGTATGTGGGACAATAATAATTATATAAAATCCTGACGCGTTTCGACCCTTCCCGGGTCTTCTTCAGAGGATGGCTGTCCGCACTAAAAGAAAGGGGGTAACATATATCACATATCAAACATAACATCCAATTTCCGCAGTGCCAAAAACCATGCAGGCATGCCCTATAATGCGACTGAATAGATTGTATAGTTACCTATCACAGAGATTGTGACACTACAGTGTCATTCTTGGCATTACCCAAACGTTTAAGATGAATACACTTGTTTCTTCACTCCTCCGTCTCCCCCGTATCGGACCAGTTCCCACCGGGGACGAGTGACGGACCAGATGAGCCTTACGAGGGGTCACGCTTACCAGCCCCCCACGTGTGGGAGAGGGAGGGAAGGGAGGGGGCAGGACGGGCAGTCCAGAACCGCACCCAGATAGGGTTCACGTTAATACTACAAATCAAAAATGGAAAATGTTGGAGGGTCAGTTGATTCATACCATATAGTTGGAAAGTTTCCCAACCATGGAATTCAATATGCTTACTGTATTATGAGTCCATGGATCTACAGGAGGGCATTGCTAGAAAGTGAAGGAGATGGAGGAAAAAGGAGAGGGGAAGGAAGGAAAGGAGGGGGAGGGAAAAGGGGAGAGGGGAGGGGGGGGGGGGGGGAAGGGGGGGGGAGAGAAGGGAAGGGGGGGGAGAAAAGGGAGGGAGGGGGAAGGAAGAAAGGGGAAGGGAAGGGGGGGCATAGGAAAAAAGAGGAACGGAAAGAAGGGGAGGGGAAAGGCATGTGAGGAGAAAGGTGAGAAGAATAAAGAAAAGGGTGAATGAAAGAAGTGTGGTGAAGTGCAATAAGACTGGAAAATAGCCAATGCCCTGCTGGCAATAATTCACCATGCGACCTCAAAATGTGCCAAAAAGTTGATAGGGTAAAAGCACCAACAAACCATAGGGATGGGACAAGTGAGCGAGGGGAAAGAGAGACAAAACGAGACTGCAGTGTAGGGTCGGTGGAGGGGGGGAGGGGGGAGGTGGAAAAACAACAAACAGAAAAGAGGGGGGGAGGGGGAAGGGGGGGAGGGGGGGAAAGGGGGGAAGGGGATATTGGACCATATGGAGGGGCACGACAAGGAAGTGACAGGTGACTGGAAAATTGTGAAGGATAATGAGGGAAAAAGTGAAGGTGTAGGACAGAAAAGGGAGGGGAGAGAGACACAGCGTGAAAGTAAGTGTGGGATACTAGGTGATGATGTATGGGATGGATGGGGGGGGGGGGGGGAGAGTGCAGCGGTGAATGGAATAGGATAACAGGTAATAAAACACACACAAGTGAACGTGACCAAACATTGAAAATTAACAACCCAGTGACAAGTGCAGGGGTGGTGGTGGGGCTAATTACCCGGTCAAGCTGAACTGAATAACAAAGTGGATGCCTTCATTATTCTGCAAGAATTAGATTAAGGATAAGAGATCATGACAAAATCATAAATGATTTCAAAAAAGAAAAGAAAAATCAAAAAAACGAATTGCTGAGCAGCTTGTATGAACACATAACCGTCATTCCAAGTACACTTACCACTTAGATGACTAGATTATCACCGTGCCTGGCGTCTCTGCATTGAAGAGAGTCCAATACAGTGCCTCTAAGGTTTCCTCCATTTATGAGGAGTGTTAAATGACTGACTCCCGTCAGGTGCTGGTGTGTGTCCGCCCACCCCCCAGCCCGCCCCCTGCCCCTCACCAAACAATGGGGGGGGGGGGAGGTGAGCAACACAGCTGTGCGCTCAACGTGACCCCCCCGGCGTTCCGGAGAGGATTGCTCCTCCGGGCATCCCCGTAACTTCCGTCGCAACCGCCGCTACGTCACGCGCACGCGCACTGAGGCGCGCGCGCGTGAGCACGGCATCCGGAAGGAATCCGGGACGCCGCTGGCAGGGCAAGAGATGCCCACCAAAGGTGCTACCTCCTAGTGGGCATATTGTGGAGACGCGGGCCCAAGCATCTCCTCTCTCACCCTGCCAGGAAGGCACATAGGTACACACCGCCCCCAGAAAGGAAGGACAGACACTGAAGGGGAGATGACAGTGAACGTCATGCTATGCAGTTATAGCTGCAATTTCTGCAAGGATCTCTGGTGTAAAAGCAATATTGATATTAATTTTTACAGTCCGCATCACTTGTTCACCGGGCACTACATGCATGATCCATGCAGAGCGGATTGACTACATGCTGACCATACCATAGCATATACATTGTTCATTACATATCAACATTAGTTTACACAAGATTAAGCACCTAAAATGGCATCGTCCGCTTGCAAATACATATTTACCTCACATGTAGAAAGAATAAATGAATAAATTTGCATAACATTGTAAGTTATTATGTAAAGAACTTAGAACTGTATTTCTGGGACTGGATTTTCCTCAAAAGGAAAGAGCGTTTAAACATGTGTGGTCCGTTGACTTTGATGCTATGACCTTTAACAACCATATGCACATCATACATCTGTTTATGATGGGGAAAAGAGTGGTGACGTGGGTGACTACACATGGGGAAAACCAGGCAGTATATGCAAGACTGGAAGCATTGAATGAGTGAAATAGTGGTGGGGACTTCCACTTGGGTCAACATAGGAGAAGAGCAAGAGAAAAAAAAAAAAAAAAAAAGGGGAGAAAGGGGAAGGGAGAAGGGAAAAGAGGAAGGGGGAAGGGAAGGGGAGAAAAAAAAGGGGGGGGGGGAAAGGAGGAGGAAGGGGGAAAAAGGGGGATAGAATGTGTAGATCCAAGCGGTAATGTAGAATAGAAATAGGAGATAAGAATTTTATCCTCCAAACATTATTGTGTCTTCCCAGATGAGAACCCCTGCAGGAAAGGGGCATATGAGATTGACTCGTTTAGGCCTGGTGGAGAGGTGGCCTGCAACTGGAATATCCATCTCTGCTCTCTCTGCAGCAGAGACTTGTTCCAGTCGCCACCTCGTTTGGGAATCTGTATTTTGTAAAGGGCCACAAAAGTGACTCTGGGGACACTATAGTTGTGTATGCTGATTATATGCCTTCCAATTGGGAGGTATGGGTTCCCCACCTCCATGCTGTAAACATGTTGGGATATGCGCTTACCGAATTCCTGCCTGGTCTTCCCCACGTAGAACGCACCACATTCACACTCCATCAGATAAACAATTCCGCGAGTGCGGCAATTCACAAATTGTGTAGGTGTGAAAATGTCACCATTGGGCAACATAAAGATTTTGTCCTGTTTGATGAGTGAACAATATGAGCAAAGCCCGCAGGGGAAAGAACCCACTGCAGGACATTGCTTCGATCTCATATTGGCATTGGTGTATTCACTCCGAACGAGCTTGTCACGTAGTGATATAGCTCTTTTGTACGTTATGGATGGTTTTTCATGAACGAATCCACGCAGTTTTGGATCATCCGTAAGGATGTTCCAATGGCGCTCTATAATCTTTTTAATGACCTGGTGTTGTCGAGAATACCGCATAATGATTCGGGTAGGGTTACATTCAGAGCCTTGGGGGGGTTTGGGTTTAAAAAGTAGCTGAGATCTGAAATGTTCTAAGGCTTGGTTATAGGCTTTTTTGAGGCAAGATCTACTATAGCCCCTTGCTAGGAGTCGATTTTGTAGACCCTCTGCTTCTTTTTTAAACAAAGTGTCGTTTGAACAGTTTCGCCGAAGGCGCAAGTACTGTCCGTAAGGGATCGAGTTCTTCAGTGGAATCGGATGAAAACTCTCAGAATGAAGAACCGTATTCCCAGCGGTCGTTTTTCGAAACAGAGTGCTGGAGAGGTGTCCATCCCCGGTGACTGAGATGGAGACGTCGAGGAAGGTGACGCTGTGGAAATTATGGGTCATCGTAAACCTCAGGTTGCGGTCGTTTACGTTAATTTTACGAAAAAATTCAAGTAGTTTGGTCTCAGGTCCCTCCCAGACGACGAAGACATCATCGATATACCTCAGCCATTTGATTATATGGCTGGTGTACTCGACAAGGCCCTCGTCGTCCAGGAGGGACTTCTCCCACTCCCCCAGGTACAGGTTGGCGTAGGAGGGGGCACAACAGGTCCCCATAGCCACACCCTGCACCTGGAGGTAGTGGGAGTTATCAAAGCAGAAATGATTGTAGTGCAATATATAGTGTAATCCTGTCAAGATAAATCTGACCAAAGCTGGATCGTAATGGGAATGCTGTTGCAGGGCCCTTTGTACAGCATCCAGACCCTTAGAGTGGGGAATGCTGCTATACAGCGCCTCAACATCAATAGTTACCAGAATTGCACTTTTAGGTATCCTAAGATCATGAATGAGTTGTAAAAATTGTATAGTGTCTTTGACAAACGAGGGCAGGGACAGAACAAGAGGTTGCAAGTGTGCATCTATGACCCGGCTTAAATTTTCCGAGATAGCTCCATTGCCGGAGACAATGGGGCGACCTGTGGGTTTTGTCAGATTTTTATGTATTTTGGGTAGACTATAAAAGGTAGCTACCCTGGGATGTACCGTTCTAACATATTCATAGATGTCTTTGGTGATTTCTCCTCTATAGAATGCACGGTCAATCATATTGTAAAAGATGATATTATATTGATTGATGTTAAGAATTGAGATGACTTTATACCATTCTTTGTTCCTTAGTATGTCAAGACACATTGAAACGTAGTCGTCATTATTCATGACGACTACGTTGCCCCCTTTATCAGAGGGTTTTATCACAATGTCAGGGTTTTTTGTGAGGCGTTGCAGGGCCAAATTTTCTTCATTAGACAGATTGGCCGGTTTGGACTGGGTTCGCGATACTTTACATATGTCACGAATTGTTTGCCTTAAAAATATTGCTACATTAGAATTAATGCTAGATGAGGGGAAAGTAGTAGAGGCCTTTTTGAACATAGTTAGGGGATTTTGGGTCGACTTGTCAGCCTCCTGCAGTAAGGCGTCCAGATCGATTTGATCTATGAGATCCACTGTGTTGTTTTCCTGATAAAGGAGAGTTAGATCACGTAAGGCCCTACATTCCCTCATACTGAGGGGGGACCCATCCACAGCGTCACCTTCAGAGTCATTCTTCGCATGCAGGTATTTAAGTAATAACCTGCGTGCAAAGAGTTGTAAATCAGTAACTGTTTCGAATACGTCAAACTGTTGTTCAGGGCAAAAAGTTAGTCCACGGGATAGGAGTTGCACTTCGCTGGGTGACAGGTTGGTGGAAGATAAATTAACCACACTTAGGTGGCTTGTTGTATTCGCACCACAAAGGGGTCTAGACCTTTGCCTATTTTGTTGATTTGTGGGGACATAGGTCCCCGAGACGGGTTAAAGTTTTATGTGAAGCTACTTTGTTTGGGCCAATGGCAGGGGTGGAGAGTCTTGAGGGTTCCTGTGTGGGTGGAATATTACTGTTTGATTCTAAAGAGGTTGACCTATCCGCTTCTGCAGCACAATCTGCAGTCTGATCGGGCTGGGCACCTTGGGAATCAATTTGTACAGGAGCAGTATCCATCGCCCGTTTTTTTGGGTCATGTTCGGGGGAATTCCTAGAACTCCGGTCTCTTTTCTGCTGGGCTCTATTGCGCGTTTGGTTACGTTGAGAAAAATTCTTGCGTTCAGGTTCGGAATCCAAGGATTTCTGAGCTTTAGGAGTTTGAGTATTCGTTTTATATTTAAATTCACGACGTGGTTGGTTGTTAGATGCACCCCCTTGATTTTTCCATCTATAGGCATACCCCTCTAAAAAGGCATGCTTGTCCCTCCAAAATTGCGTTTCCTTATTGTGCAAAATATTTTTATTAAAAGTTGAGAGATTTTCTTCAGGCAAATTTGGGATTCAGCGAATAGGGGGTGCTGGGCATATTGACTCAATGTTTTGTTCCAATTTACCAATAACGCAGTCTAAGAGGGCAATTTGTTTGTCGTACTCCCTGGACAAGATTAACATCATCTCCCTGGAGCACGACTTGAGGTTGGCCTCCCATTCGGCCTTACATTCGTTACTTATTAGATCAACATTTGGAAAAATTTGGACACGTAGTCCAAAGGGATTAATTTGTTCCTTGAGGTATCTGCTAAAACTCTTCACATGCCAAAAGAGGGCAGATTTTCTCTCCAGCACCTTAGTTAATTTTTGGAATAACGATGTGATGGACAGGGTTTTTTGATCGCCCTGTTCAAAGGAACTTTCGTACTGAGTCATTAGGTTAGCCCAATCCTCCCCCATGAATTTACTCATCTTGAATCAACAATTGCAAGGGGTTAATAATCAAAAAACAAATACTCAAATAGCATAAAGAAAAAGGGAAAAAAAGACATACACCAGGATCATAAGTCACGTCCAAGGAAACCAGTTCACAGTTCGTGTCTAAACTCGAGTGCCAGGAAAACGGGGGAGGGTGTTTAACCACCCAAAAAGGATCAAACAACAATAAAAAGCACTCCCATGAGTGTAGACAGGTAGGCTGCACACCCCATACAGTGCATGAAAAAAAAAAACCAGAAAGAACCCCCTATCGGGGCTTTAAAACAGCCAATGGAGTACAATGAATGGTTACAAAATTTGAATTTTATTGGTACAAAAATATATAAATAGCGATAAAAGGAAAAATTCATAAAGATAAATACTGACTGTTAGAGTCAGGACACGAACTGAGTGTGGCATACATATACAGCAAACAGCAACTTGCAATGAAAACCAATGTATGACACAATGTATACGAGGGCAGCCTATATTTCACCAATTATAAGCGTTTTGAATAACAATAAATGCCTCTAATGAAGAGAATAGGCCATACAATGTATGTGGGACAATAATAATTATATAAAATCCTGACGCGTTTCGACCCTTCCCGGGTCTTCTTCAGAGGATGGCTGTCCGCACTAAAGAAAGGGGGTAACATATATCACATATCAAACATAACATCCAATTTCCGCAGTGCCAAAAACCATGCAGGCATGCCCTATAATGCGACTGAATAGATTGTATAGTTACCTATCACAGAGATTGTGACACTACAGTGTCATTCTTGGCATTACCCAAACGTTTAAGATGAATACACTTGTTTCTTCACTCCTCCGTCTCCCCCGTATCGGACCAGTTCCCACCGGGGACGAGTGACGGACCAGATGAGCCTTACGAGGCAGGAATTCGGTAAGCGCATATCCCAACATGTTTACAGCATGGAGGTGGGGAACCCATACCTCCCAATTGGAAGGCATATAATCAGCATACACAACTATAGTGTCCCCAGAGTCACTTTTGTGGCCCTTTACAAAATACAGATTCCCAAACGAGGTGGCGACTGGAACAAGTCTCTGCTGCAGAGAGAGCAGAGATGGATATTCCAGTTGCAGGCCACCTCTCCACCAGGCCTAAACGAGTCAATCTCATATGCCCCTTTCCTGCAGGGGTTCTCATCTGGGAAGACACAATAATGTTTGGAGGATAAAATTCTTATCTCCTATTTCTATTCTACATTACCGCTTGGATCTACACATTCTATCCCCCTTTTTCCCCTTCCTCCTCCTTCCCCCCCCCCCTTTTTTTTCTCCCCTTCCCTTCCCCCTTCCTCTTTTCCCTTCTCCCTTCCCCTTTCTCCCCTTTTTTTTTTTTTTTTTTCTCTTGCTCTTCTCCTATGTTGACCCAAGTGGAAGTCCCCACCACTATTTCACTCATTCAATGCTTCCAGTCTTGCATATACTGCCTGGTTTTCCCCATGTGTAGTCACCCACGTCACCACTCTTTTCCCCATCATAAACAGATGTATGATGTGCATATGGTTGTTAAAGGTCATAGCATCAAAGTCAACGGACCACACATGTTTAAACGCTCTTTCCTTTTGAGGAAAATCCAGTCCCAGAAATACAGTTCTAAGTTCTTTACATAATAACTTACAATGTTATGCAAATTTATTCATTTATTCTTTCTACATGTGAGGTAAATATGTATTTGCAAGCGGACGATGCCATTTTAGGTGCTTAATCTTGTGTAAACTAATGTTGATATGTAATGAACAATGTATATGCTATGGTATGGTCAGCATGTAGTCAATCCGCTCT
>NC_133326.1:73527323-73529000 GCF_042186555.1 Aquarana catesbeiana | reverse complement strand
AGACCAAAGGGTATTATCTGTATTGGGCTTAGGGATCATTGAGATTATAGCAGTCAGAGTATCTCAACCAAAAGAATGTTGTTTGAGGAGAGCATTAAAAGAGTTAGCAAGGAGGGGGGCCAGTATATCCGAAAATTTTTTGTAATAGGTGCTAGGGAGGCCGTCCGGACCAGGACGTTTGTGGGGTTTAAGTGTTTTTATGGCGGTTAGAACTTCCTCGACTGTGACTGTACGTTCCATCGACTCATGATTGGCAGCTGACAACTCTGGAATAGTGAAGTTTTGAAACAATGTCTCTGCTTGGTTCAGAGAGAAGGAGGGCTTTGCTTCATAAAGTTTAGCAAGCCTCTTGCGGAATTCTGAGAGTACTCTAGTTGGGTTACTTGTATGTATGCCATTTGTCAGCTTGAGTCTAATGGGGTTATAGGACCGTTCCGGTCGACGAAGGCGTAAAGCCAAAAATGTGCCAGGTTTGTTGGCTTTGGTGTATAGCATGTGACTAGACCTTTCTATAGTTTTATCTGCCAACTCGACCAAAAGAAGGTCTAGCTCAACTTTAGTTTTTTCCAATATAAGTCTATGGGATTGGGTAGGGGAAGCCTGAAACTGAAGAAAGTGGGTTTGAAAATCTGATTCTAGTTGTTGCAATCTAAGTTTTTTTATCTCTTTTAAGGTGTGTGGCTACCGAAATACATTTGCCCCTGATTACTGGTTTGTGTGCTTCCCAGAGGAGAGTCGGGGATATATCTGGTGTGAAATTGTGTAGGAGGTAATCTTTGAGGGCTAATTGTATGTCGAAACAGTAGGATTGGTTAGTTAGGTGTGTTTCCTCTCTAATCTTTTTAAATGGGAGAACTTGCACAATTGGTGGCTGACTAAATACTTTTTTGCCCCACTGTAGATACCAGACCCTTATCTGGGCATGCAGCCTGGCAGGTCAGTGATTTACCTTAAGGCTGATTCACGCCTATGCTTGTTTTCAGGGCTGGACTGGGACAAAAATTTGGCCCTGGACTTCACCCAGAGCGGCCCACTTTAATTTTGCAAACATGCACAAAAACAGTATATAAAACTATACGCAGTTGCGCAATATGGATACTTATTGAGTTTGGGATGGATCTGAGGGAGGCGGTGCGGCCATTGTATGGGCCATCAGAGCGACCCGGGGGAAAATTGACACCTTGCCCCTTAGTAGGGTGACCACATATCCAGACTGCCATTCAGGAACAATTTTGCCAAGGACCAGGGGGGAAGGTAGTCTCAGGGTTGATGGGGAATTCAGCGGTGGGAATGATTTGTCGGGTGAATGGCTGGTGCTAGCAGTGAAAACATCCTGACACCATGCTTAATATGGTGCCAGGATGATCAAATCACATTATTTCTATTACTACATTGTAATACATAATGAAATAATTCAACTCACCAGAATGCAGGATCAGTCGGAACCATTGCTTGTTACCAGATGAAGCATGTCATTTGCCACCGCCACCTGCCACCAGATGCAGCGTGTCACTTTCCACCATTGCCTGCCACCAGATGCTGCATATTACTTGCCACCACATGCAGTGTGTCACATGCCACGTTGTCTGCTGCCAGAGAGAGGGCAGGGAGAGAGGGAGCAGAGAGAAAGAGAAAGAGAGAGAGGAGGGGGCCGAGAGAGAGAGAAGGGGGGGCAGG